>NC_048314.1:7156962-7194053 GCF_013100865.1 Trachemys scripta elegans
TTTCAGAGTAGCAGCCGTGTTAGTCTGTATCCGCAAAAAGAACAGGAGTACTTGTGGCACCTTAGAGACTAACAAATTTATTAGAGCATAAGCTTTCGTGGACTACAGCCCACTTCTTCCACGAAAGCTTATGCTCTAATAAATTTGTTAGTCTCTAAGGTGCCACAAGTACTCCTGTTCTTTTTGCGGATACAGACTAACACGGCTGCTACTCTGAAACTTTTCCAATTCCAATATCTCTTTTTTGAGATGGGGCGACCATGTCTGCACGCAGTATTCAAGATGTGGGCGTACCATGGATTTATATAGAGGCAATATGATATTTCCGGTCTTATTATCTATCCCTTTCTTAATGATTCCCAACATTCTGTTCACTTTTTTGACCGCTGCTGAACACTGAGTGGAGGTTTTCAGAGAACTATCCACAAGGACTCCAAGATCTTTCTTGAGTGGTAACAGCTAATTTAGACCCTATGATTTTATATGTATAGTTGGGATTATGTTTTCCATTGTGCATTACTTTGCATTTATCAACATTGACTTTCATCTGCCATTTTGTTGCCCAGTCACCCAGTTTTGAGAGATCCTTTTGTAGCTCTTCGCAGTCTCTGCCTGGGACTTAACTTCTTCTTTTGTTCTTTACTTGTCTTATCTCTGTTTCGGATCCTGTATTCAGCTACCCAGGAAGGCACCACGACAGGGTCATAGAACAAATGTAGTGTTTGCTAGGGCCAAAGCTGACTTCAGCTTTGCAAAGTGTTATGGGATACCAGTGTAAGCAAAATATCGTTCAAATATAAAGCTTTGTGCTAATATTTGTAATCATAGAATATGTAATGCATATTAAGATGGTGTGTAACGTATGCCGATTGGCTAGCATAATAAACAAGGGATTCCTGGGCTCAATTCCTGTTTTTGCCACTGACTTTCTGATGCCTTGGGCAAACCGCTTAAACTCTCTGGGCTTCAGCACAGAAGAACAGTGACATCCTTGGATGAAAGGTGCTGGAGAAGTATGAAGAACTAGACCGTTATCAACAGGAAGACCGCACTAGCCATCAGGGATAATGAGACCTCCAGAAGGACAAAGCAGGAGTTATGGATGGGGGAGGTGGCATGAGGTTCCCAAGAGTGGATCCTCCCTTTTATCTCCCCCTCTCCCCCATTTTCCACCTCCTACTTTTAACATGTTATAATACAGCTGTTACTAACAGCATTCTAGGGTCTTGATCGGTTTCCATATCCAAGGTGAACATAGAGATTTTTTCTGGGACGGCTGCTACTCCAACTGTGCTGTAGAGAGACCTGTCCCCTCTGCTGTCTGCTGCTTTATCAGCCAGCAAGGAAACCTGGTGGGAAGGCCTGGGAAAAGAAGTGTATCTTGATAACACCCTATGATAGATTCCACAGTGGAGCAGCAGTAGTCTCAGACAAAAATCTCCATCCATGGTCAGGGAGGGTAAGACCAGGTCCTGTCTACATGGCCTATTTGTCCAATTCCAGTTGTTGGTGGCCACTTGCTGACACAGCTGCACCAGAGTGGACAAGGTAAGCTGCCATTTGCATCTGTTTCAAACCAGGGAATACCACCCCAGTGCAAACCATGGCTTACCTTGTCTATACTTGGGTATAGATAGTGTCTCCATAGAATCATAGAATATCAGGGTTGGAAGGGACCTCAGGAGGTCATCTAGTCCAACCCCCTGCTCAAAGTAGGACCAATTCCCAATTAAATCATCCCAGCCAGGCTTTTGTCAAGCCGGGCCTTAAAAACCTCTAAGGAAGGAGATTCCACCACCTCCCTAGGTAACGCATTCCAGTGCTTCACCACCCTCCTAGTGAAATAGTGTTTCCTGATATCCAACCTAGACCTCCCCCACTACAACTTGAGACCATTGCTCCTTGTTCTGTCATCTGCCACCACTGAGAACAGCCGAGCTCCATCCTCTTTGGAACCCCCCTTCAGGTAGTTGAAGACTGCTATCAAATTCCCCCTCATTCTTCTCTTCTGGAGACTAAACAATCCCAGTTCCCTCAGCCTCTCCTCATAAGTCATGTGCTCCAGACCCCTAATCATTTTTGTTGCCCTCCGCTGGACTCTTTCCAATTTTTCCACATCCTTCTTGTAGTGTGGGGCCCAAAACAGGACACAGTACTCCAGATGAGGCCTCACCAATGTCAAATAAAGGGGAACGATCACGTTCCTCGATCTGCTGGCAATGCCCCTACTTATACAGCCCAAAATGCCATTAGCAACCTTCATTGGTGTCAGGCCACCGATTGCTTGAATCGGGGCAAATTCCCAGTGTAGACAAGGTGTTGGACTCTGTTCACAACAGCTGTGTTCAAACGATGGTAATTAGCATGGCTGTGCAGCGAGTCTGGTTAGTACCCTGTGATCAGCATTAGATTTAGGCATTACCGTCTCTTTAGAGACGAGTGTGTGAGGGGGAGGTTTGCACCACCCTTAATGCAATTATACCAGTGTGGCAGGCAGTAGATTCGATGAGATGAGGGTTCCCAAGGTCCCTTCTGCACTACAAAACTTGTCAACCTTAGTGTCCAAGCTGCTGGGGCTTTTTAAAGTTCCAGAATCGGTTGCACCATATCGTGGAGAATGTGCTTGGCGAGTTTCTAGGCTCTCAAGGCACGTGGGAAAAAGCTGAAAGCACGAGTGAGCTCAGAAATGTTCGATGAAATACACTGCACACTCCTGCATGGCCTCAGCTGAGAGCCTTTGAGGCTTCTCTGCGTGGCGAGATGGTACAGAAATCTACAAGGTGAGCACTACAGAAATCTGGCGATGAAATTCTGGGTCAATGCCCTAATTTTGCATATTTGGTAAACGTTCATTGCCGTGACAGCAGGTACCCAGATTACCCAGATCCAAATGCCTCCTCGTGACACTGCCATCAGCTCCTTTTCTATTTCACGTTAATGACAGAAGTTGTAATTACCAGCACAGGCTTCCCTTCTGCTTCTATCTGGCATTGAGGTATGGAGCTATGACTCTCCCTTTGGGGATGTCTCTCCCCTAGACTAGACCACTCTCCTCTCCATCCATGGAAGGGGTTATTTCTCTCCTTGGCTAGGATCTCCCCCACCTCCATCAGGTTCTCTTGCCCTGGCTGTAACCCAGCTCAGTGCTTTGTCTGACAATGCAGCTTAAGAAACTCACATTGCTGCTCTTTGACTGCTGTACCTTGTCATCTGTTACCTGCTGACTCAACCTACTAATTATTGTATTTGCTAACTACTTCAGTTCTGTAACCGAAACACATTTATCCTACAAACTTCAATCATGGTTTTAATCTCTCTCTCTCTCTCTCTCTCTCTCTCTGTAGTATTGACACATCTACCACACAGGGGAATTGTCATGTCTTTAATGTGCCTTGCAAGAGGAAAGGCGCCATAACACTTTTAATGATGTTATAATTGGATAAATAATGCTTGGATAATTATTATAAAGCTGCTAACAACTCTGAGGAATGATGGTTCCAAGCTGCCAAATTCATGCTGTCCTCACCATGGGCGTGCATGTGATCTAAACCAGGGGTTTGCTTGGGGGACCCCTCCTTGTGAGTACAAATATTTGTGTGGTATTAAGGCATTGCACAAATAGGACAGACAATTGTATCAGCAGAAACACTGGATTTCTATGCTAACTGCTCTAGTTAGCTGGTATGTTTTATACTAAGTGGTAAATCAGCACAACAGGTGGGGGCGTGAATTCATGGTGACCTATTATACTTTGCATTTACCAGTATTTATATTCATTAAAATGAATGGACCTGATTTACCATTGCCTGGCAACGTTGCAGAGGCATTTATCACTGTTCAAAATGCTGCCGTTCCGCTGTGGTGCAGTTTTGCACTCCCTTTGCACCAGTGTAACTCACAATGAAACATGAAGGTCCGGAGAGTCACGCCCAGCATTTCACTTTCAGTGAATTGGTGCAAATTGCAGTGGTCTTTGTTCTGATTTGTATGGTTTGAAAATTCAATGAAATGAAGGTTCTGCCTCTGCTCCATATGTCTGTTTCCAAAAGTGAGGCCACCTTGGCAAGCACAATGTATTTTTTCTCACTCCCAAACTCTAAGGAAACTAAACCCAAAGAGAGAGCTCATCAGCCCCTGTCAATTGGAATAGTCCCATTGAAGTCAGTGGAGCTATGTCTACTTACACCAGCTAAGGGGCTTGCCAGGCCCTGGCTCGGCGCCCAAATGGGGTGTGCGCCACTCAAGTTAGAAGCAGGACAAGGTGACACTGAAAAGTCACACCCTCCGCCTGTGCTAAGTACTCTCTTTAGAGGATATCCAGTCACCAGCAGACTGATCACGTTAGCAGGGGCGCTGGAAAATCACAGCCTCAAAACTCTCAATTAAGGTCCTGTGAGTTTGGTGGCTGCATGCAGAACATTGGGGATCTGCACCGTTTCTACCCTCTTTGAGCCACACTGAGTTACACGGGGGTAAATCAGGAGTAACTCCTCTGCAGTCAGAGTGACCCTTAATTTACACCGCTAGAACAGCCATCAGTCTGGCCCTTTACTGTGCGTTATTTGCAAGCTGTGCCTACAGCATCTTTGATAGGGTCACAAGCCTTGTGGCTAGGCGGGAAGCGGTAGACGTGCTATATCTTGATTTTAGTAAAGCTTTTGATACTGTCCCGCATGACCTTCTCATAACTAACCTAGGAAAATGCAACCTAGATGGAGCTACTATAAGGTGGGTGCAAAACTGGTTGGAAAACCGTTCCCAGAGAGTGGTTATCAGTGGTTAACAGTCACACTGGAAGAGCATAACGAGTGGGGTTCCACAGGGATCAGTTCTGGGTCTGGTTCTGTTCAATATCTTCATCAGTGATGTAGATAATGGCATACAGAGTACACGTATAAAGTTTGCGGGTGATACCAAGCTGGAAGGGGTTGCAAGTGCTTTGGAGGATAGAATTAAAATTCAAAATGATCTGGACAAATTGGAGAAATGGTCTGATGTCAATAGGATGAAATTCCACAAGGACAAATGCAAAGTGCTCCACTTAGGAAGGAACAATCAGTCGCACACATACAAAATGGGAAATGACTGCCTAGGAAGGAGTACTGGGGGTCATAATGGACCACAAGCTAAATATGCATCAACAGTGTAACACCGTTGCCAAAAAAGCAAACATCATTCTGGGATGTATTAGTGGGAGTGTTGTAAGCAAGTCACGAGAAATGATTCTTCCGCTCTACTCTGCGCTGATTAGGCGTCAAGTAGAGTATTGTGTTCAGTTCTGGGCACCACATTTCAGGGAGGATGGGGACAAATTGGAAAGAGTCCAAAGAAGAGCAACAAAAATCATTAAATGTTTAAAAAACATGGCCTATGAGGGAAGATTGAAAAAACTGGGTTTGTTTAGTCTGGAGAAGAGAAGACTGAGGGGGGGACATAACAGTTTTCAGGTAGGTAAAAGGTTGTTACAAGGAGGCAGAAGAAAAAATATTCTTCTTAACCTCTGAGGCTAGGACAAGAAGCAATGGGCTTAAATTGCAGCAAGGGAGGTTTAGGTTGGACATTAGGGAAAACTTCCTAACTGTCAGGGTGGTTAAGCACTGGAATAAATTGCCCAGGGAAGTTGTGGAATCTCCATCCCTGGAGATTTTTAAGAGCAGGTTGGACAAACTCCCATCAGGGATGGTCTAGATCATGAGTCCTGCCACAAGTGCAGGGGACTGGACTAGATGACAGCTCGATGTCCCTTCCAGTCCTACAATTCTATGATCTTCCCTGAAGCCAGTGCACAGCACGGGAGATGCTAAAGCAAAACCGAGTTCTTTTGGGGCCTTTCTGGGCAAGTCCTCCCCTTCTGTGCTTTTTTTCCTTTGGGAGCACATGTCCTCCCTTTGCTCCACTGCCCACTCCATTTCTGCAGGGTCAACAGAACCAGCTGTCATGCTGCCCAGGTAAAATCCCTCTACGAAGGAGTATGCTACACTTAAAGGGCCAGCCAGGAGTTGCAATCAGAACCACCTGCACCCAATCAAGGTGGCTCCGTGCTCCACCGGAGGACAACCCTATTTAAAATAGGAGGAGGAAGCTGAGTGAGAGGGGGTGTAGACTTGAAACTGTGCAATTAGCCAGGGGTGGTGATCTCTGCTCCAGCCCCCTGAAGATTGGTCTAACCAGACTCAGAGTCTTAAGTTTTGAGTGACCCACTTACCTCTTTGAGGTAAGAGCCTTAAACTTTTGTCCAAGTGCTCCTTTTTAGGTAATTCTCCCGCAAATGACACCATCCTATGTTAATTAGGGTGCTTGGCTTGTCATTGCCCTGATCAAACAAGCACACTGGTTAACCCCCAGTTGGGGTAAAGTAAGGTCAGGTATACCTGCGGGGCTGCCCCTGGCCATGATGAGGTGTGTAGGGGTAGCCTATCCCTATCCCTTTACATCCTCCCACAGCTTCTGATGCTGGTGCTACCTCCTGGAGGACGGAGCCATGAATGAGTTGTCTAACAGCTGCTACAACCTGATGTGCAAATCACCCAGCAAGGGCAGAGCTTCCATCTCTCACCCACACACTCAACAGCTGCCTCTTCATAAACCAGGGAAATGGAAGTCCGTGTCCAGATTTCAGCTTGTTGCCTCTTCCTTTGGTCCTTGTGCGGGAGGACTAGATTAAAACAGGGAAGGCTCCTGAAATGGTTAAAATACAGTTAAGTCTTCAGGCATAAATGGGGTTCAAAGGTCTGCAGCAGATCGGTAAAACCCTTCAGGAATGCAGCTAAGAACAGGATTCAGCCCCATCTAAACACTAAGCCCAAATCAGGTTTTAACCATGTCCGGGGATGACCCTGCTGGATCTGGGTCCTCAACATGCCACCTTGCAGCTCTCTCTCATTGATCCCAAGCTCGTCACGGTGCTAAGAGGTCTGTTAGCATGGAAATATGGCCCCTCTCTCCTCTCATACCAGGACAGAGGTGTAATGTGAAGATTTATTGGTATTGGTGAAGGAAAGCTAGGGTGTAAAGATGGCTCCTGCATTTGGATCTGGTGAACCTGATCTTCTCAGGAAGGGAAGTCTACAACAGCAAACCAGCTGCCCCAAAAGCTATATCCCCACCCAGCCCTTGAGTCTTACCCTGAACTAACGTGGCTAGCTACGCTGTTTCTGAAGAGTGTGGACGGACCTAAATGTTTAGGTGCACAAGCTCTTCTTGTGCTATAGTATGGGCTCCCCCACAATGCAACCCACATAGGCTTATTTCAAGCCATCTGCAGCTGAAGGTATCACACACACATTGTATAAAGCGTAGGCTAGAAAGCTACGGTTCTGCAGATTTGGGATAAACTCCTAGCAGAACCTCCTGCAGTTCTCTCTTGCCCCCACAAACCGCTGCTAAGTTAGCAACAAAACTAGTCCGGAATACGAGTTCTTTCCTTGAAAAAATCTGACTTTTTATAGAAAACTTTCAGCCAAAAAGTTTTGACCAAACCTCAATATTTTTTGCAAAAAGCAGATGATATTTCGCAAAAAAATTTCATTTAGCCCAAAAAACTATTTTTCTTCAAAAAAAATAATACCCCAGTTTCAATGGAAAAACTTCAACCAGCCCCCATTAGCTACATGAATGGGAAGCAGAGTTTAATTACAAATCAAGCACACAGACTGCAGACAAATAGGGGAAAGGTCTTTGCTTCCTGACTCCTTACTTACATTTCCAGTGATTGCATGTGAGAAGAAGGCCATCTAGTGAACAACTGAGGAATAACATGCATTACACAGGAATATCTTCAACTTTGCCTGATTTATGGCTACATATGATCACAAGGATTCTTTTGATTTGTTTTGCTGTGGTTCTGTCAGTTCCCTTCCTGTACACAGGTGACATATTGAAATGTACAAGACCCTACTCGCTTGTATTTTCTTTGTGTATAACCACGGCTAGTTACCTAGATACTTAGATGATGCCTCCTGTTTATAAGATGGGTTATAACCATATCCTGGACTAAAATATCAAGGCTAAATGCCAAGGAGTTTATTATTACTACATTAACAAGAAGCAACCTTGTGTCCCAGCTCCCATCACAATGTTGACAACCCCGACTATTCAAAAATCAAGAGTCAGGCCCCCAAAAAACCAAACATGGGGATTGGCTTTAAAATCATGAGCTCATAATAATACATTTGAGGTTCTTTCCATTTGTTTCCAGGTGATCTAAGGGTCACACTTTCAAGTATATCTTTGCAACCACAAGGGATAGAAACTGATTTTTTTTTTAAATGCAAGCTCTGGGCTTGGTGTAGTCACATGACTCCAGGAGCTGGGGCTTTAAGAAAATGCCAGATATCATGAGACTTCACAGAAAATCATGTGAACTGGCAACACTGCATCATCTTTCCCTGTCTCTGGGAGGAAAGAAGATGGAGGTTAAAAAGCACACTGCCTGATCAGTGGCATTCTTGAAAGCGCCTCTCAGTGAGCCCAGACCCACCTTCTCCTATTCCCATTTAGCCATGGGGTGGGACATGTTTCAGTGAGGAAAATCTGGAGCTAGAAGCAAAACTGGATTGGGCAAAAGGCTGCAGCGTGGATGGTGATAGATACCTCTCTGACTACATGAGAATGTGGGTATAGGTGGGTGGTTTGCCTTTTTAAGGGCCAAGGGTTCTGGGGCCAGTCAGCCCTGTTTGGAGACAGAGCCCCTTTAAGAAGACATGTCTGGGCCGGGCAGATTATCAGATGCAGCTGGGAAAGAGTCAAGTGGATCCTATAAAGGGCTGAGAGGGTTCCCTTGGAAAGGGAGTGGGGGAAGCAGATGGCTGCGATGACCAGTGGAGAAGAGATACAATGAGAAGCTTCTGGGCCCCTGCAGGCTGCTTTGGGCAGGGGAATAGCTTCATTTTGCAGCTACTTTGTGGGTATTTTGTTGGAGGAATAAACTGCGCCCTGAAGGAAGGGCCTGAACAGAATCTGGGCATGGCATTTCATCCTTCCTGCGCTGGGGAAACAGGCCAGCTGCCCTACAGGGGGACATGGGGAGAGCAGACAGTGGAGAGTTTGCCCCAACTAAAGATGGGGCCCTGCAAGGCAAGGTTGAAGGCCCCTGGCAGAATGGTGTGGAGGACTCTTGTGCTATTTCTGTCTGTGGTTTACCTGCTCTGGGGACACCTAGAGGACGTTAGTTCCTAAAACACATGACTCTGATCTAAGCCCTGTTATATCACTGATACCGCCGACATGAAAAACAGGTCCCATGAGCAGAAGAGGAAAACAAAAGAACAATGGCAGCTGGGTTTGTCCCAGGGGAGCTATCTGGCTCAAAAGAATCTAACATTGAAACATATTTCTAAAATACACCAAGCCGTGTCAACAAAGCCAAGTCCAAACAGCCGCTTAATGCAACCCTCAAGAAGCGATAACGGCTCCGTTTACCTTCTGCAGCGATTAAACCCTATTTCCTAGTGATAATGTGCAGATCGGATGGGGGGGTGGGTCTCCGAGTGAGAACAAAACATACAGGCTGGGATTCCTTACAAAGCCTTTTAATGTATGTCCTGGGAATGAAAGGAGAAAACAGGCAACAGGGCCCTGTTTTCCAGTAGTGTCAGAGAGAAAAGACTCATGCCTGGAGGAAGAGAAACACCGCATTTTTAAGAAGGATATTGGCTCCAAGAGTGAGATTCATATTCATTCTAAGGCCCCTTTGCACCACTCTGGTACTGTAAAGGGGCAAGAAAGTCAGCATGGGAACTCAGGCCAAAGTGCCTCAATTTTTGGTTGGCTGTCCTGAGACACCCGCATGGCCTAGTGGATGGCGCACTGGCCTGGGACTCAGAAAAACCAGGTTCTTTTTCAAAATTTGCTGCTGGACTTTGCTCAAGTCCTTTACCTGCTCTGGGCAAAAGTTTCCCTATCTGTGAAATGGGGGTGATGATACTGACCTCCTTTGTCAAGTGTTTGGGGGTGTACTGATGCAAAGCACTGCACAAGAGCTCCTTATTACTGTTGCCCCTTAGCCCAAGTGGCAAGAATTTGGGCCAGTATTTGCTGGGTTGTTTCTGTTAGGAGGGGAAACTGATAATATGAGTCAAATATTTCTTTAGTGCCTCTCTATTGACAAAGAATGTCCACAAAGTTGTTTCCCTGAATGCAGTAGGAGGTAATTTTCCTGCTCATACATCCAAGGCTACTTTCCAGCCAGTCCTGTACCCAAAAAGTTCTCTCTTGGCTTCAGCCCAGGGCCACGCTCACTAGTGACTCTCTAGCTCTCTGGCCCCATCTGCCTTTGACACACAACTCCCCAGTCAATAGCCCAGCCTCTACAGTTCTAATCAGTTCCAGGGAAACCCCTTGTATTCTCCCTGAGGTGCGTTCAAGCTCCGGCCTTCCCATACAGCCCAGAACCTTGGACAGTGGCTTCTGTTTCAGTTCTCTCTAAGCAAAGTGGCATTTTATTGCTCCCTCATTTAACCCAAATGAAAGCACACCCATCAGCTCCTCAAACAGCCCTGTGACTGCACATAGATGAAAGACAGCTGCTGGCAGTCATCACCACCTGCAGCATAACATTATTATTAAAGCATGATTTTTTTTTTCTCTTAGCTGTGGACCATACCTAGTTTCCATTGACTTCACTGGGAGTTATGGATCCTTAACACCCAAAATCAATGGCCACATTTGGAATCTTTGGCCCATGCCAACTTGACTGAGACCCAAGTGCTCCAAAAGCGCAAGTGACTTTTATTTACTTCTTTCTTTTATGTATTTGCTTATTCGTTTCCATGTATCTAATGGGCTTGCTCACGGTAACATGCACAGTGGTTTATCAGATGGGGAGGAGGGGAAGAATGCCAGAGAGTGGAATAGCAACGTTTGCTCTACCACCTGAATTCCTGCAGGCTATAAAGATACCTTTTTTCTACACCCCAGAGCCAACTGTTACCTAAACCATCAACCGTTAATCCCAACACCTGCCAGGTAATAGGGAAACTGCCTGGCCTGTCATACGTTCTAGGTGCACCAAGGCCCTAGAATGGGGTGAATTCTCTTTACAGACTGAGCCCTGGTGCTGAACGTGGGGCTTAGAGGCAGGCAGCTCCATTGTCGGTATTAATAGTGGGCTACACAGAGCAATGAACCTACTCGACATCCATCCCCTATGGGGGCAGCAGGCCATCTGGCCAACAATAAAGGGCCCATTTGTAGGCAGGGACCAGCCAGCTGCTGTCTCAAGGGCTTGTGGGGGAAGGGAAGAATAAGGTCAATAGCTCCCCTGTCTTCTGTCCCCAGAAGGAACCGAGTGGTAAATGGAAGCCAGGGTCTAAGGGTGGAGGAGGTTGAGTGGGAATGAGGGAGGATCCCAAGTTGGTCTGTGGGGGAAGAGGGTGTCATGGCAGAGGGTGGGGGTTAAAATGGGGCATCTGTTAGTATTTGCTTGGGTTTGTGCAAGCCAGAAACTCAAAGAAAACCTCAAGATGGTAAACCTGGCTGAACTTTAAGCTCTGGGTTCTAGTCAGAAGCCAGCAGAGAGGCACTGATTTGAGGGGGGGGGTGGAAAAGAAGGGTGATTCCACTTATAGAGAGGAAGGATGGTCTAGTGGTTAGGGCCCTCGCATAGGATTTGGGAGATCTGGGTTCAATTCCCTCTGCCACAGACTTCCTGTGTGATATTGGGCAAATCACTGACATCAGTGGCATGTTGGAGCCTAAATACCTTTGGGATCTGGGCCTTGGTTCCTCAGTGCCCCCATCATAAAATGGGAATAACCACACTGTCCTACCTCACAGGGCTGCTGTAAAGATTAGGGGGTTCTCAGATGCTACAGTAGTGGGAACTATGCCAGTACCTTAGATTAGATGCTTGCCAGGAAAGAAAACTAGCTCCAATCCATGGAGTTCCGCAAAGGCTGTCATTTGAGCTATCAGTTAATCAGGAAACCCCCTCAAGGGCTGGAGGGGGCTCTGGTGATTAAAGACCAGGATTGGGATTCAGGACTCATGGTTCGTATTCTCAGCTCTGCCAAAGGCTTCCTGGGACAAGTTATTTAACTGCGCTGTGCCAGCTACAAACTGGTGATAATGCCACCTACTTCACAGTGGAGCAGTGAGGCTTAATAAATGTTTGTAAAGTACTTTGAGGTCTTCAGCTGGATGGGATTATAGAAGGGCAAAGTATAATTATTATGATGTATTATCCCCAATTAAATGCATTGGGGAAAGGGGGAGCTAAAGGGAAGAGGAAGCCTTCTTAATGGCAGGAATTAAGGCATGAATCCAGGTCAACCTAATCTTCTCATGACTTCATAAGGAAAAGCTTTTCACAACAAGAGGGAGAAATTCCACTTGGATCATTAAAACAATTACACAGACTAGCCAACTGGCAAGTCATGCAAAACAACAATTCCCTAATAAACAATGGCATTGGTCTTTGTACCTCTTAATATTTCCCAGTGTCCCAGTGGAATTTAGGCTTTTTGTACCACAATACTTTAAATTCTGGACTTTCAAACGCTTGATCTATAACCTCCATTAATTTCCCAACTTTCAAATGTTTCTTTTTTTAAATAACATTTAAATATAAATGTTATTGTTATATATTACTGGTCTAGTTACAACCTTAACACTGACTAACTAGCAAAGTTTTTTGTTTGGGAATTTCCTTGTGTGTGTGTCTTTTTGAGACAACTTTTTATACCGATGATGAGTGAAAATGTGATGCGGTTGCTACCAATTGGAACAGAGAGCAAAAGCAAGTTTAAAAGGCCTCAACAATGCACTTTATTAAGTCTACAGTTTTTGGCTGTGGGCATCCTTAATGCCATCACATGGGTTGCAGAGTTTACAAACTCCAGATTTAACAAAGAAATGACTTCAGAATTAACCTGCCAGCTTTCACAAAAATAATGGAAGGCACCAGTTCTCAGTCAGGACAATGGAATAAACCAAATGTGGACTCGTTATTTTTGGGGACACCACATGATGCGCAGATACAAATAAAGAAATAAATTAGGAAATTGTCCAGGAAGTGACATCTCTCAGTGTTTTGAATGATTAGATCTCAGTGGGGCCTTGTCAGATTACCTCAAACTTTCCCCCAAATCCTCTGCCACATGCCTACACAGCAGGCTGTTCAAACAGATTGGGTTACACCTATCAAGAGTAGAGAGATTAAAATGGTTTTAGCCTCTGACTGCCAGATGCTGGGACTGGACAATGGGGGATGGATCACTCGATAATTGCCCTGTTCTATTCATTCCCCTGAAGTCTCTGGCACTGGACACTGTCAGAAGATGGGATACTGGGCTAGATGGACCACTGGTCTGACCAAGTATGGCCATTATGTTAAAAAAAAACTGGTTCCAACCTTAACTGTGCAGAGACATCCCTGTCCCTAGAAAACATGTGTGAGAACAATGGGTGTGTGTTCTTGTGACATCAGAATATGAAAATACAGGCCTGATCCAGAGCCCGTTAAAGTCAACTGGCGTCTTGGCAGGTGGTTAGACTAGATGACCCTTGCAGTCCCGTCTAACCCTATAGTTCCATGATGCTATGAATTATCATTGGCTTGGAGATGCTTTTGATCAGGTGCTAAGAGCCAGCACTATAAGCCCCTACGGTGGGTGGCAGAGATCGATGACAAGGTCGAGTATAATTAGGGCCCTACCAAATTTATAGCCAGGAAAAACGCATCACAGACCGTGAAATCTGGTCTCCCCCTGAAATCTGGTCTTTTGTGCGCTTTTACCCTATACTATACACATTTCACGGGGGAGATTAGCATTTCTCAAACTGGGGGGTCCTGACCCAAAAGAGAGTTGCAGGGGGGTCACAGTATTGCCACCCTTACTTCTGCGCTGACGTCAGAGCTGGGCAGCATATCATACCCTGCTACCCTTACTTCTGCGCTGCTGCTGGTGGCGGCGCTGCCTTCAGAGCTGGGCTCCCGGCCAGCAACTGCTGCTCAGCTCTGAAGGCAGCGGCGCCGCCAGCAGCAGCGCAGAAGTAAGGGTAGCAGTACCGCAACCCACCCTACAATAATCTTGCGACCCCTCCCACAACTCCTTTTTGGGTTAGCACCCCTCCAATTACAACAGCATGAGATTTAAATATGTGAAATCATGAAATTTATGATTTTTAAAAGCCTATAACCATGAAATTGAGCAAAATGGACTATGAATTTGGTAGGGCCCTAAGTATAATGCTTCCTGAATTGCAATAAAGATACTGACTCATTCTTCCCTGGACTTTGGCCACTGTAGAAGAATGACCTTCCTTTTCTCAGGTATTTACACTGGCAGAGCTATCACTCTTGGATTCTCAGGAAGCCAGTGACTAGGGGGTAAATGCTCCATGGCTGGGTCCTGGTTCGGTCACATAAGCAGGGCAATTTTTCTCTGAGGCTAGGTCTACACTACCCGCCTGAATCGGCGGGTAGAAATCGACCTCTCGGGGATCGATTTATCACGTCCCGTCGGGACGCGACAATCGATCCCCCAATCGACGCTCTTACTCCACCAGCGGAGGTGGTAGTAAGCGCTGCCGACAGAAAGCCGCAGAAGTCGATTTTGCCGCCGTCCTCACAGTGGGGTAAGTCGGCTGCGATACGTCGAATTCAGCTACGCTATTCACGTAGCTGAATTTGCGTATCTTAAATCGACTCCCCCCTGTAGTGTAGATGTACCCAGAGTCTCACACATACTCCTGGTGTTACCAGAGGGCAGTTCTGGAGGAAAGGAGTGGAAGGCGTGCTTTGGAGAATATAATAACAGTTTGCCTTTCTGCATCGCCTTCCATTGGTGGATCTAAAGGTGATTTACAAACACAGCACCTCCCCCCAGAGGAAAGTATCCTGCCCCCATTTTAGAGACTGGCAAACCGAGGTACGTAAGTTAAGTGACTTGCCCAAGATCACACAACATGCAAATGGCAGAACTGGGAATAAAACCCAGCATTATTGACTCCCAGTGCTCCTCCTTCCCTCCATATGCTATAAAGAGATTATTTCCCCCTGGCCAGCTCTTGTGAGTTGGGCAGCTCATACACTGCAGATACATAAAGGGGTCAAGCTGCAGACCAGAAAGCTTTTCTGTAATGCTCCCTTATCCCTCTCTGGCTTAGCCCTCTGCTCCTAGCTGCTGACCTGATGCATTAAATATGTCCCCCTGAGCCTTTACTGTGCTCTAGAGTCAGTGCAGAGGTCTCTGAAAGGATCCAGCTTCTGTGGTTTAACTCCAAAATTAATCCTTCCCCCCGCCCCATTCATAAGAACAGCCGTGCTGGGTCTCTGCTCAATGGTCCATCTAGCCCAGTATCCTGTCTTCTGACAGTAGCCAGTGCCAGAGGCTTCAGAGGGAATGACCAGAACAGGGCAATTATCGAGTGATCCATCCCCTGTTGCCTATTCCCAGCTTCTGGTAGTCAGAGGCTTAGGGACACCCAGAGCATAGTGCTGTGTCCCTGACCATCTTGGCTAATAGCCATTGATGGACCTGTCCTCCATGAGAGAGGTGATGGACAGTCAAAGGATGCAGGCTCTGGGGGTTACTGGAGAGGAGGAAATGGAAGTGGTTTCCAGGAGGTACTGAGAGGGTGGAGTTTCTGGAAGAGGTCTGTGGATGGGGTTTCTCTCAGGTACAAGGAGCAGAGGTTAAGATGGGAAGCGGGCGCCTAGGTACTATGGGGATTGGCACCGTAGTCTGGGTAGTACTGGAGGAGGTGTATAATGGCTGCTAGTGGATGGGGGTAAATGGAAGGGGGTTTAGGGCATTGTGGGAGTCCCTGGAGCAGACTTTGGGGGTTACTGGAGGGCTGTGTGCATGGTGTTTCACAGAGAATAAAGATCTGTGTCAAGTCTTGCCCTGTGCTTCATGTGATGCAAAGCTGCCTTCAGGGCACAGGTGCCTGGCAATCCACAGTGCAGAGGGTATTCGAGTGGTGTGGAGGCACCATTGCTGCTCCTGCAACTCTCTTCCCCTCCCACACCCGACCCCAGTTATTGGGTGCGAACAGAGCCCCCCTATGCTCTAGCTGCCAAGATGGCTCTCTGTGGCCATTGGCAGCCAGCGCAACGTAGAGCAACCAGAAGGCTGCCACGTGTTATGATGGGGGCCAGCAGGGCCGGCTCTAGCTTTTTTGCCGCCCCAAGCAAAAAAAAAAAGGGAGGGGGGGCAGCTGGACTGCCAAAGCAAAAAAAAAAAATGGAAGCGCATGGAGGGCGGTCAAGGCAGCTCGCAGGGGGGTGAAGGGTGGAGCCCGCCCGCTCCCTCCACCTGTGGGCAACCAGGCGCTGCAGCCCACTCAGAGCCGGGCAAGAGGGGCTCCCCCCTCCGACCTTGGGGTGTCTCTCCCGGCTGGGCAGGCGGAGCCCCCGGGGGCTGGAGGAGGTGCTGGCTCAGCCGCTCCTTTAAAAGCGGCTCAGCCGGGCCGGGCTCAGAGCGGCGCGGGAGGCGGAGGCCGGTGCAGGCGGTGGGGAGAGGCACGTCCCGGGAGGCATGGTGAGCAGCGGGGATCGTTAGTTCCTGCCCACCCGGTCCGGGGTCCATGCCCCTGCAGGGCTGGTCTGGGATTGGCGGAGCACGGGGAGCCGGCCAGGGACTCCAGAGCTGCAGACCGGGCTGCCAAAGCAAAAAAAAAAAAAAAAAGAACCCCGGCAGGGCGGCCGGAATGTGCCGCCCCAAGATTGGCCGGAATGCCGCCCCTTACAATGTGCCGCCCTAGGCACGTGCTTTCTCATCTGGTGCCTGCAGCCGGCCCTGGGGGCCAGCCAGGCGCACAGACATGCCCAGGACTGCAAGGTGCAAAGATGGCTTCAAGCCACCTCCTCTCCCACTGAAAACAGTGAGCTGTGCTGAGGGCCCCTCACCTATGGCTCCCGCCCCAGGGACTAGGCTGGCTCTGATGTGACTTGACTCGGGAGAGAGAAGCCAGTGCATAATGCAAGGGGGGTGGGGAGGGAGGCTCTGCTCCACAGCTGACTCTGATTCTCCAATTCACTTTCTGATCCTTATGTGTTTAAGGAGACACAAGCATTCATGTTGGGTTTGGTTTTGTTTTTTCCGGTTTCTTTTGCCCTCTGAATGCCCTTCTGTTTCTAGGCTGAACATCTGTGTCTGCCAGTGTTCACTCTGGTTTACTTCCTAGTCCTATCAGACTGAAGCATCAAATCCACATGAAACGTCAAATGGGGGTGGTTGGGGAGTTTCTGACAGTAAAATGAATATCAGGCAGAGTTAATCCTCCTTTCCTGTAAATCTCTCATTATTTCTGGAAAGAGCTTATGAGAATTCAGTGTAATGCTCTTTCCCCGGCAAACCTCGGAGCATTGTGTCTCTGCTGCCTAACATCTCCTATCTGGCAATCATCCAGCTGCCACAGTGCCGCGACCTCAGCCAGCTCCAACAGACTAAGTAGGGCTGGGGCTGCTCAGTGTTTGGCTGGGAGACTAGTTGCTGCAAGAAGTGGTTTTAGTGACGCAGCATGTGCAACTCTTCCCACTGAGTCAGCGGTGCTGGGGGCACTGTACTGCTGGGGAAGCTGTCTTGTAAAAGTGGCGTGGAGGAGGAGGGTGGCTTGTTTTGCAAAGCCAAAACTAGGGATGGTTCAGGTCTGGTGCCTATTTGCTTGATGCCTGGGAAGTGGGGTCACGTTCAGATGATAAGTGTTTCAGGCCCAGCTCTAATTATCCCTATGTGGGTCATTAAAGTTCCCAGGGCACATAAGTTGAATAATTGTGGTCAACCCCCTCAAATCCCCCCCTGAACTTTTACTGTCTCCTTCACTTTCTAACCTAAACTCTTTGTAGTATTGCTGTGCAGCTGTTAAATCAACTGCCCCGCTGCACCAGGGACAACAAAAGCCCAGAATGACTGAAGCTCAGACGTCACTTAGCCCAGCCAAATCTGTGTTACTGGTGCCTTTCTAGCACTTCTGGGTAGGGGGGAATTTCAGCCAATCACAGGGTCAAGAACTGTTACTAAGTCCTGCAAAATTCTGTACCATAGGCAAGACCATAGAAGCCCATCAGTAAAGCAGCCACACAGGCTTCAAGTACTCGCTGCTATCAATGGGTGGGACCCACTTGAATAGACATTCTTTTTATCTTCGGTTTGCTATGGTCCCATCACCATAGCAGGGACCGTCTTTTCGCTCTGTGTATGTACAGCGCCTGACATAATGGGTCCTCCTCCATACCTGGGACTCCTAGATGCTGCAACAACACAAATAAGCAGTTGTACCAAAGCACGACTCGTTTATCAAAGCATTTGCAGTTTTCCCCATTAAGGGAATCATAGAATATCAGGGTTGGAAGGGACCTCAGGAGGTCATCTAGTCCAACCCCCAAAATAGAGATATCCTATCTCCTAGAACTGGAAGGGACCTTGAAAGGTCATTGAGTCCAGCCCCCTGCCTTAACTAGCAGGACCAAGTACTGATTTTGCCCCAGATCCCTAAGTGGCCGCCTCAAAGATTGAGCTCACAACCCTGGGTTGAGTAGGCCAATGCTCAAACCACTGAGCTACCCCTCCCCCCCAAAAGGGAAGGGGAGCAAAGAAATGTGAATCTCTGCCTTGAGAATTTTAAGAAACACGCTTAAAGGAATCTGTGTAACCTGCTGAGCTTTTAGTAACCTGGAGTCTCTGGTCATGAATGGGACAGAGAAGCTGAAAGGAGTCTGAGGAGTTCCTGGACTCTTGCAGGGCTCCGGATGCAAATAATCCATAAAGGAAAACATGGCCATTATCTTTTCACCACTTATTTTTCTAGGCCACTCCTGCCCTGCAGACATCTCTCTTCATTGAAAGGTAGCGAGGCTGTTGGGACACGTTTTTCTCAGAAGACTTGGCAGCAGAGGAGTCTGAAATATTGAAAATGCCCCTGGCAGCAGGTGAGCTGGGCTACAGGTGCAGCTCCTTTATGAGCTGATGTCTTGTTTAATGGCTTTTCCGACTCACTAAACTGTGACGTCTCCCTTCTCATGGGTATTTCTCTCTCTCTCTCTCTGCTCAGAGACTGACAACATCATGCATGTAGGTCAAGTTCATTTTCTCATTGGGAAGGGCAAGGCCGAGGAGACCAGATTTTCAAAACCTAAAACAAGGCACCCAGGGCAAAGGTTGGAAGAGGGCAAGGGAGAGGGGAAACAGGAGGGCACTGGGGAGAAGGGTTTGGGATGGGAGGAGTCAGGATAATGCATGTGGGGAAGGAAGGAAGGAGGTTGCTAGTCCGTGCTCTCCATTGATTCCAGAAATGTTGGTGTTTTCTTCCAGCATTTGTGGCCTCGGCAGGTCCTGGTCCCTTGACTGGCTGAGCCGATGAAATTGATGGCAGGGGTCTGAGCATCTCTGAAGCAGTTTTATATACACCGGGGGGGGGGAATGTTTATTTTTAAAAACCAACCAACCCCTCCAAATCCAGCTGATCCCCCACCTCCGTGGGGCAGCATCAGCCTGTGAGAGGCCAGGTGGCAGCCTGCTGTCAGTTTCATCCGCTCAGCCAGTCAGGGGGCCAGGCCCAGAATCTGCAGAGGCCCCAATGCAGGAAGAAAATACCAACATATGGAGACACGGGGACAGACCTTGAACCGAGGCGATCCTTCTTTGTAAGGACACGTGATCTCCCTAGCGAGGTGGCTGAGAGTAGCGTACTGAAGGAACAGGAAATATTTTACAGTCCAATGAGGCCAAAAGTGTCTATGCTGAGGGAGGTGCTGTACCCATGTTTTATTATGCTAGGCCCCTTCCCTAACTTTGTTAGACTCTTTGGGCTAGATTCTGTGCTGTGTCTCCTGGGAAGTAAAGCTTGGAAGGTTGCCTTTCACTACCAGGATCCAGGGCTGATGTGGGGGCAGAAATGTCCCCTGGTATAAGTTTGATCTGTCCCTCCTTGGGGGGTATAGCTACCCAGAATTCCCTGAAACCCTGTAATTATGCTCCCAGCCCTGCCAGTGGTACCCCCATTACACAAAGGCCTACAAGGAAAGGCAGTGTAGGACCACTTAAAGAAACATACAGTTCTCCCACAACCTCCTGTGGCTCCCTGGAGCAGGGAACAAAATCAACCCCTTTGCCTTAGCAGATCATCTGCTTTTGAGTCCTCACAATCACTGGGGTGGCACGTGGGGTTGACACCCAGCCTGCAGCTCAAGGGCTGTTCTGTGCCCCACGGTTCTGTCCAGCAGAGTCCTGCACCAGGAGTGTGCAGGAAAGCCCTGAGTTTCTCTCTGGCACTGGGACATTTGTCAGGAGGCGAAGAACTGATGTCACATGACGTGATGATGCCACACTGGGCAGTGAGACAGCATCAGTGTGAGAATGAAGCATCTTGGGTAGAAGCAGATTGAATCTGCGGAGCACTGAACCAGGGAGCCGTCAAGATCGAAAAACCGGCCATGTGCCCTAGTCACTCTTATTGCTGCCCTTCATAGTTGGCTCCTACATCAAATCATGTCTCGTGCCTCCGCTCCCTGCCTCCTCCTGGGGCTGTCAATAGTTTTGCATTTGACTTGCCCTTGCCAGCTCTTCCCACTCACTATGGGGAAATGAGAAGAGAGTTAATCAGACAACAGATAGAATCAGGGCAGCGATGAGTCTGGGAAAAGCTGGCCAGCCAATGGAAATCTTATCATCTAACTTCTCCCTTTGAGAGAGACTGTACTGAAGTGACTCCCATTTCCTTGGTCTTCCCTGCATTGTCCCTCCCCGCCCATGTGCCAGTGAGGTGATTATACTGGGGCTCTGTATATAATAAGGATGCATACTCATACAGGGGGGCCTTGCCGGGCTTCTTTCAAACATTAACCCTGTGGAAGGTGCTCTCTGAATGCAACTGCAGAGCCGTAAATCCTCAGGGAATGTATTCGGTTGGCCAGGTAAGTGACTAAGAGGAGAGGGTTAAATGCATTAGGGAGGAGTTTGCTCTCTGGGGTTCTGCTTCAGGGTAAAGGTGTAAGGGGTTGGCCTGCCCATGTAAGAGGCAGGGGACCTCCTGGGGTCAGCCATCGCTGTTTGGTTTTCAGACCCCTCTGGGAAGGGGTCGGGTGAGTGCTATAAAGGCCTGAGGGAACTCACTTGCAGGGGAGGGGCAGCAGGAAGGGAGGTGGGTTCCTGAATGAGGGACTGAGAGACAACGGGGAAAAGCCGGTGGCAGCTGGAGCTCGGGGTGGGCTGAGGAGCTGTTTTCGAGTTTGATGTTTTGTCTACGTTTTACATTTGGAAAATAAAACGGTGCCTGGAAAAAGACTGTGGGTGTGTCGATGAATCCTTCCAGGGCTGGGAGACAGGCTCGCACCCTACAGCTGGTGGAGAATGGAGGCAAGTGATTCCCCTGCCCCCACCCCCTGGAACTGAGGGGAAACTGAGGCAGCAGCTTGCCTGAAGACGGACTGGATACGGTGGCCCTGTGATAACTGACATAGTTGGCAGGACTTTCTGAGACCTCCCCTCACCCAACAAAGAGGGAAATTTAAAGCTACTGCTGGGAAAGGGGGAGGGGAGATGAAACATTGGCAGAAGTGATAGCTGGGGAGAGGGACTTGGTCGGGTGGGGAGTGGGGAGTTAGTATTTAAAAGAACAAAAGCTAAATGGAAAAGCTGGAGGCCATCCTCCGACCGATGGTGGGAGCCAAAGCATCAACAACAGGAACAGCAGAAACAGACCCGGAGAGCCAATGCCAGCAACAAGAATGGCTCCTGAAGCACCCTGGGAGCGGGCTTCGAGGAAGCCTTACTGGTCCTGGAGAGGGTAGCTCAGGCAGGACTGGCCACGGGTTGGTGAAGCTGGGGCCAGAAGGTGGCCTTGAGGCCTTCCTTTGCCCCTCTGAGCGAGCGGCCAGTGCTGCTGGCCGAGAGGAGTCACTCTGGGTGGCCAGGGTGGCACCATTTCTGACCGGAGAGGCCCAGGCGGCACACCAAGTGACAAACGGTCTGGCTCAAATCCTGAGGCAAAAGCAGCCATTCTAGAGAGACTGGGACTGACTCCAGAGGCAGATTGTCACTGGTTCCAGGTCAAGACGCTTCCCTGGGGAGCACGCCTGCGTGTAGCGGCCCAGCGGCTGAGAGACTTCGCTACCTGGTGGTCGTGCCAAAAAACGAGTTCTGTGGGGAGAATCGTGGACCTGAGGGGTCTGGAACAATCCTTGCAGGTCCTACTGGGTATATGTCTTTGGCCCGCCTCCGTGGGTGAGTCGGTGGAGTGAGCAGGGACTTAGGGAGCTGAGTGCTTTGCCAGACCAGGAGTCACCCACTTCGGAAGGCAGGAACAGGAGGTGCCCTGACCAAGGCAGGCTGGGGGAAACTCACAAAGGGAGAGAGTCCTGGGTGGCTTGAGACAGAGGTTTTTAAGAGGGTTTTTGGCCCCGTGATCAGTTCTACAACCTACTGGAAGTCCCCCTGGGGGTGGCTGGGATTGGGAAGTCCTGGTAGTATGCTACCAATGGGGCTAATCTGGGCACATTAAGAGAAATTACCCACTAATGGATGCACGTGGGGTGCTATTTCAACCAAGGGGGAGGCTGGGATCTCCTCCAAACCGTACCTCCCCTAAGTGGCCTGTCGTACAACCATGGAGGAAGGATTCCTCTGAGGTGTGCTTTGGATATGGAAAGGCAGGACAGGTATTAAAGACACGGCCTCTTGCTGATTGGGACCCTGGGGAAGTGGGGGATGCCCCTGAAATACACAGGGCTCTACAAGTGAAGAGAAATGGTTCCCAGGACAGAGTCATACTGGGCAGAAGGGTACAGCTCTGGGTGAGTCCCAGGACGTTGAGCAGTCGTGGGAGAAGTTCTGTCCAGGCCAAGAACATGGGGGAGGAATTGGACCAAGACTAAATACACCTGCTGAGGTGGGGTACCAAGAAAAGGGTGAGCGACAGTGCTTGAGGGTAGGGGAGGAGTTGATGAAGCTTTGCGTAGCAATCATCCTACAGAACCAGTGCATGGCAGAGAAGGATCAAAAACTGGAGACCCTGGAGGCTGAGGTGACTGTCGGGAAAAGACTGTGCCCCGTTGAGGGTATAAATAAACTGTAGAACTTGCCCTGGGCTGGGCAAGGTTCTGGAGAAGACGGGAGATGTGTAACAAGGCGGTCTGCCCCCTTAAGGGCCAGGAGGCTCTAGGGACAGCCAGACCCAGCTGGAAAGGGTTCAGAAGATCCCTAAAAGGGGCTGAATGAGCTCAGTAGAGGGCAAGCTGCCCAAAGGAGATGGCTGTGAAGAAGGAGGGAGTGAGAGGCAAAGGAGAAACGCTTCTGGAAGCTGTAGCCCAGGGTGGGCGGAGGATCTGTTTTTCGTGCTTGATGTTTTGCTTATAGCTTACATTTGGAGACCAGAACTGTGCTGGAAAAGCCTCTGGGTGTGGCACTGTGCCCTTCATGGGCTGGGCAGCCAGGCTAGCAGCCTATAAAAGGGGACAGTAGAGACTGAGGGTCTCAAATTCCTTTGTCGTATGGGTCCCCTGGCTCTGCTCCGTTCCTGATCCCCTAACATCCCTGTGGCAGCTGTAGCAATTGCTTCCATGGGAAAGCGCCGTTAGGAGAGAAATGCGTTTCTCAATAGCGGCTTTAATGCATGCAGTGTGATTTGCCCTTTGGGAGGGAAATAACCACATTGTCTGGTTGCGCTCCTCATTTCATCCTCTGCCTCCCCCCATCTGTTTTCTTTCTCCCCCTTTCTGTGTGTGCTTCTCTTCCCCTACTCCCCGCCCCAGGACATGCTTCCCTACTGACTGGTCCTCCTGTCCCCTTCTCGTGCTCGCCTTGTCTCCCTCCTGGACGTACTGCCCAGCCACCTGGTTCCTGTACTCTTCTGGACACACGTGTTCCTCCTCCTCCTCTGCTCTTTTGGCCCCTGCTCTCCTGCTGACCGCCAGTGCTGACATCCCCAGTGATGGCTGTGGTCCCAAGGCCTGTCCCTGTGTCCTTCCTCGCTCTCAGCAGCTCCCACGAGTGGCTGCCAGCCTGCCACCGCCACCTCCAGTTCCAGCTTTTACAGGCTTCCAAGTCTTTCTTTGCAAGGAAGAGCCTGGATGTCTGTGAGAGCAGCTGGAAACATGGACACCATGGCCCAGACCCTCAAAGGTGCCTAACATCGCTTTAAGGAGCTGGGCTCATGTGACCAACTAACTGCTGGCCAGCAGCAAGTGCTCTGCTGCCCACGGTGTCAGACCAGCCACTACAGGCCAAAGGGTGATGAACAAAGGTTCAATGATGTTAAAAATGCCCATCAGCCCTGTGAGAAAGGGTCCAAACCAAACTGGTGCCAGGGGACTCTCCAGATTGCATGGTCCTATGAAGTATCTTTCTCTGCTTTTTGTTTCCCGAAATTGGGTCAGCTAGTAAGCTTAGGGAGGACTAATGACCCACCAGAGTTTGGCAGAAAGCAGCACGTTTATTATACTGATAGCTAAGCTCAAAAGAAGCGGGGGAAGGTCTCACACTCACACTCGCATACTCACGCTCCCAGGACAGGCACGGCACTGGAGATGTCAGGATCCTTTAAGGTAAGTGTCCCACAGTGCAGCGGTGGATGGTGTGATGAAGGTATGTCTTCCCGAGGCACGATGGAATGCAACGCAGCGAACCCACTGGCCAGGCGGTCCGGGCGAAGGGCCTTCATGGGAAGTACAAGTTTTGTGAGTACACTCCTGAGCACATGGCCCCTTCCCCTTTTAAGGACCTGCTCCTCATGGCCTGTGACTGGAGATGACTTGGCTACGTCTGGTTGGTCACACTCCACCTCGGGCAGTGTCCATGCATTGGGTGTGTGAGCGCTGCCTAATTAGAGTCCCAGACAGCTTGTTTATCTAGGAGCTCTACTGATCTTCCAGCTGTTCAACTAGCCCATGCATCCCACAAACATTCCAGGAGGGAGCGGGAGGGGGAAAGCCACTTCACAGGTATTCAAAGAGGGAGAGGGGACAAGGGGAGGGGAGTGTAACAGACCTTTTGAGCATACAGATTATACAGAGCATACAGATCACTGCTGCTCCTATGACATTTTTCACCAAAGGTCTCTCTCCCCTTTCCCTGTCTTCTTACTAGCAAATCTAGGGCAAGGACATGTAGACAAGCCCTCAGTCCCACTTACTGATATTTCTATTGACACAAAGAATATCCAAGAAAAAATCCGTAAAAAGAAGAGGAGAACTTGTGGCACCTTAGAGACTAACAAATTTATTAGAGCATAAGCTTTCGTGGGCTACAGCCCACTTCTTCGGATGCATAGAGAATGGAACATATATTGAGGAGATATATATATACACACATACAGAGAGCATGAACAGGTGGGAGTTGTCTTACCAACTCTGAGAGGCCTATTAAGTAAGAGAAAAAAAAACTTTTGAAGTGATAATCAAGATAGCCCAGTACAGACAGTTTGATAAGAAGTGTGAGAATACTTACATGGGGAGATAGATTCAATGTTTGTAATGGCTCAGCCATGCCCAGTCCTTATTCAAGCCTAAGTTGATTGTATCTAGTTTGCATATCAATTCCAGCTCAGCAGTCTCTTCTTGGAGTCTGTTTTTGAAGCTTTTCTGTTGTAAGATAGCCACCCGCAGGTCTGTCATTGAATGACCAGACAGGTTAAAGTGTTCTCCCACTGGTTTTTGAGTATTATGATTCCTGGTGTCAGATTTGTGTCCATTCATTCTTTTGTGTAGAGACTGTCCAGTTTGGCCAATGTACATGGCAGAGGGGCATTGCTGGCACATGATGGCATATATCACATTGGTAGATGTGCAGGTGAACGAGCCCCTGATGGCGTGCCTGATGTGATTAGGTCCTATGATGATGTCACTTGAATAGATATGTGGTAATACTGTGCTAATAAGCGATGGTCACATAAATACCATCCTATACCAGAAACCTACTGACCGCTACACTTACCTACATGCCTCCAGCTTCCATCCAGGACACACCACACGATCCATTGTCTACAGCGAAGCTCTAAGATATAACCGCATTTGCTCCAATCCCTCAGATAGAGACAAGCACCTACAAAATCTCTATCAAGCGTTCTTAAAACTACAATACTCACCTGCTGAAGTGAAAAAACAGATTGACAGAGCCAGACGAGTACCCAGAAGTCACCTCCTACAAGACAGGCCCAACAAAGAAAATAACAGAACACCACTAGCCATCACCTTCAGCCCCAAACTAAAACCTCTCCAGCGCATCATCAAAGATCTACAACCTATCCTGAAAGATGATCCCTCACTCTCACAGATCTTGGGAGACAGACCTGTCCTCGCTTACAGACAACCCCCCAACCTAAAGCAAATACTCACCAGCAATCACACATCACTGAACAAAAACACTGACCCAGGAACCTATCCTTGTAACAAAGCCCGATGCCAACTCTGTCCACATATCTATTCAAGTGACATCATCATAGGACCTAATCACATCAGCCATACCATCAGGGCTCATTCATCTGCACATCTACCAATGTGATATATGCCATCATGTGCCAGCAATGCTCCTCTGCCATGTACATTGGCCAAACCGGACAGTCTCTACACAAAAGAATTAATGGACACTAATCTGACATCAGGAATCATAATACTCAAAAACCAGTGGGAGAACACTTTAACCTGTCTGGTCATTCAATGACAGACCTGCGGGTGGCTATCTTACAACAGAAAAACTTCAAAAACAGACTCCAAGGAGAGACTGCTGAGCTGGAATTGATATGCAAACTAGACACAATCAACTTAGGCTTGAATAAGGACTGGGAATGGCTGAGCCATTACAAACATTGAATCTATCTCCCCATGTAAGTATTCTCACACTTCTTAACAAACTGTCTGTATTGGGCTATCTTGATTATCACTTCAAAAGTTTTTTTTTCACTTACTTAATTGGCCTCTCAGAGTTGGTAAGACAACTCCCACCTGTTCATGCTCTCTGTATGTGTATATATATCTCCTCAATATATGTTCGATTCTATGCATCCGAAGAAGTGGGCTGTAGCCCACGAAAGCTTATTCTCTAATAAATTTGTTAGTCTCTAAGGTGCCACAAGTACTCCTGTTCTTTTTGCAGATACAGATTAACACGGCTGCTACTCTGAAACAAGAAAAAATCATAAGTGGGGTTTATTGACCCTGCCAGCTGTCACTGAGACTAATGATATTGTAGTTTGAGCCTCCTTAGCCTTGTAAAATTTACTTTTAGCAATGCAGCTAGCACTCCGGTGGGCATCCCATGGGAAATGAGTTGTAAAACCCTATAACAATATCCTGATGAAGCCATGGGGCTTGGAGATTTGGATTCTATTCCCAGTTCTGCCACAGACTTACTTGGGCAAGTCATTAGCCTTTTGTGCCTCAGTTTCCCCATTGGCTAAATGGGAAAAATTAGATTTCCCATCTCACAAAGGATAAGGCATATGATCATAAATTATAAAGATCACAAATGATCAGAGATCCTTGATAGGAAGATGCTGTAGATGTGCAATGTATTATTTTGTGAAAGAAGAGTGTCCTATAAGAGTAGTAAGCCTCAGGATGGCTCTGTGGGAAGAGAATGGGAAGCCTTATATGAAGCTGTGCTTATCATAGAATTGTAGGACTGGAAGGGACCTCATGGCAGGACTAAGTATTATCTTGACCATCCCTGACAGGTGTTTGTCTAACCTGCTCTTAAAAATCCCCAATGATGGAGATTCCACAACCTTCCTAGGCAATTTATCCCAGTGCTTAACCACCCTGATAGTTAGGAAGTGTTTCCTAATGTCCAACCTAAACCACCCTTGCTGCAATTTAAGCCCATTGCTTCTTGTCCTATCATCAGTGGTTAAGAACAACAATTTTTCTCCCTCCTTGTAACAACCTTTTATTACTTGAAAACTGTTATCATGTCCCCTCTCTGTCTTCTCTTTTCCAGACTAAACAAACCCAGTTTTTTCAATCTTCCCTCATAGGTCATGTTTTCTAGACCTTTAAATCATTTTTGTTGCTCTTCTCCGGACTTTCTCCACATCCTTCCTGAAATGTGGCACCCAGAACTGGACACAATGGAGATATCCTATCTCCTAGAACTGGAAGGGACCAAGTCCAGCCCCCTGCCTTCACTAGCAGGACCAAGTACTGATTTTGCTCCAGATCCCTAAGTGGCCCCCTCAAGGATTGAACTCACAACCCTGGGTTTAGCAGGCCAATGCTCAAACCACTGAGCTATCCCTCCCCCCAATACTCCAGTTGAGGCCTAATCAGTGTGGAATAGAGCGGAAGAATCATTTCTCGTGTCTTGCTTACAATACTCCAGCTAATACATTCCAGATGTTCGCTTTTTTTGCAACGGCGTTACACTGTTGATTCATATTTAGCTTGTGGTCCACTATGAACCTCAGATCCCTTTCTGCACTCCTCCTTCTTAGGCAGTCGTTTCCCATTATGTATGTGTGCAATTGATTGTTCCTTCCTTAATGGAGTACTTTGCATTTGTCCTTATTGAATTTCATCCTATTTACTTCAGACCATTTCTCCAGTTTGACCACATCATTTTGAATTTTAATCCTATCCTCCAAAGCACTTGCAACCCCTCCCAGCTCGGTATCGTCCGCAAACTTTATAAGTGTATTCTCTATGCCATTATCTAAATCATTGATGAAGACATTGAACAGAACCAGACCCAGAACTGATCCCTGTGGAACCCCACTCGTTATGCCCTTCCAGCATGCCTGTGAACCACTGATAACTACTCTCTGGGAACGGTTTTCCAACCAGTTATGCACCCACCTTATAGTAGTTCCAGCTCTAGGTTGCATTATGTTAATGATGTTACAGGATTGAAATTACAGTCACACTCAGACATGATTTATCCCCTTTGATTATTTGTCTCGCTCATCTCTGGGCAATGCCCTTCTATTTACTCCATGCTGTGTTTGCACTTTCTCCATAAGGAGTAGGCAGACATAGATAATAACCTACTATGTGAACATAAGCCAAGAGTTTCCAATATTATCACCATAGATAATAACCTACTATGTGAACATAAGCCAAGAGTTTCCAATATCTTCCTGCTGATTTAGCAGCAGTTTCTGGACACCTTGGGCCAAATTCATAGCGGGGGTAAGTGGGCTCTGCTCCTACTGAGTGCATGTGGATTTGCACCAGTTTACTCCAAACCAGGATTTATCCCCTTAAGCATCAAAGGCACTTGATAAAAGCACATTTCAGAGCAGGGCCGGCTCCAGGGTTTTGGCCGCCCCAAGCAGCCAAAAAAAAGAAAAAAAAGCCGCGATCACAATCTGTGGCGGCAATTCGGTGGGAGGTCCTTCGCTCCGAGGGGTGTGAGGGACCGTCTGCCGAATCGCCGCCAAATAGCTGGACGTGCCGCCCCTCTCCGGAGCGACCGCCCCAAGCACCAGCTTGCCAGCCTGGTGCCTGGAGCCGGCCCTGTTTCAGAGGATCTCCCTCAACTGTCACTAGGGAAGTGAGAAGGTTGTTTTGGCAACCTGTTTGGGAGCTGGTGGAAGTAGGAACAGAACCCAGGCGTGCTGACTCATACTCAGTGTAACCCCTTCCCCTTGTGTCAGCTGCTGAGTCAGCCCCCAACAGCAGAGACAGGGTGCTGAGCCGGAGTTCACACCAGGGACCTGATAATGCTCTTTCCACCCCACCATGTGAGTAAAAACAAAAGAAACTGAGACATCCAGGTAGCTTGATGGCGGTGGGCGGGAGGACGACATGACACTGGGACAAAGAATAACAGAACATCCGTTGTTTCGAATGTCACTGAGCTACAATGAGCCGCAATTTCTCTGCCATAAATAAGTGCGTGGGGGAAGATTTGGTTTGAGAGCTCTTGCCGAGCGGCCCTTCGGTCACAGTAACACACAGCAGCTGGCTCAGGAAGAAAGGTTACTGGTGCTGCTAACAGGAGAAATTGATTAAACTGTTATAATGTAATTTGTCGGATCTTGCAGGCTGGATCCTTGCAGGGGACAGAGTCCTGATGCTAAACTCCGAGAAGGAAGGGTGCAGACATTAGTTTAAAAACAGCCTGGAGGGGGAAAGGGCTACAGGGAGCATTTGTAAGCCCTGTGCTTATCACCTGTCCCCTGCGCTGCTGGGGCGGTGGGGGTTGGCCAATGGATCTGAGATTTGAGGATCAGGTACACACTCCCCCCTCCCCTTCGAAACTGGTGAGAGTGGGGGAGGGGTTCTCCCTCAAGCCAGGTGTGAAAGGCCAAAGACATTTCTGGGGTAGCTCTGCCTCCAAAGCTCTATCCCACAACTGCATCCCCCACCATCCCCCCCTTGGCTCTCATTCTGCCGCCGGGGTCGTCACCGCTTCCTCTGGGGCTCGGACAGAGGTTGGAAAACCATGGAAGGGTTAATACAGCCTGGGGTTGGATTCACTTTTCTGGGTAAGTTATGGCAGGTTGGAGAGGAGAAAATGGGCACCCCGGAGACCTGGCTACACAACCCCAGGAGCACCAATGCCAGGGGGGGGTTGTAGTCTCCATGCGCTGCTCTTGTGTGGGACAATCTGGCTCATTACCTGTAGTGGCTGTAACTGGAAATGGAGATGAGACAAGCCTAGAAAGAATCTGAAGCATAAAAATAGGCCTAGATACCAGATTTTGAGTCTGGTTTTCCAAACAGCGTGCAACTGTGCACCTAATTCAGCTGTGCAGTTATTGTAACTGAGCATGCAAAGTGGGCATTTGAGCAGGCAGATGGCCAGTTGCGCGTGTGTGTGTGTGTGTGTGTGTGTGTGTGTGTTTTAGTTCTCACAAGACAGTGAGAAATGAAAAAAGGCCTGGGAGGAGTTGGTCTGTCCAGTAGGCCAGCAGCACGTACAGGGATTCAACACGTTTTTGCATAGAAGCCGAACGTTATTGGCATTAGTCAGAAACACCGAGAGCGATGGTGAAATCCCTCTGGCCAGGGTTTCTGGAGGTACGGAAAGGGCAGCCCTTTCTGAGCCCGAGGGGTACAAATAAGTGGTGAGAGAGCGGCTCTGTAACGTACACAACTATGCATCACCAGACGGGATGATTTGCAAAGTCTTTTTCTAAGGCTGGGCCCAGATGATACAGAATGCACTTACCCACTCAGCTGTGGTTAATCAACAACCGTTTCCATGGCTATAACAGGAGTGGCTGGGGTGATCAGCTTTCATAGCCATGCAAAAGGGAAGCTGGTGACGTCTATGTCCGTGTTTGTTTGGACTGTTTTCACCCTTCTCTGAACCTTCCTCTGTGTGAAACTGATTCGCTGAGCTGTAGTGTCTTAAAGCTTCTGTCCATGGGACACAAGATAAAAACTGAGATTCTTTGGGGATAGGAGCAAGGTCAAACCTCTCCCACAGCCAGCCAAGTGAAAACGAACTGGGTTAGGTGAGCTGAACATAAATCAACATAGATCCATTGATTTCAATGCAGTGACACCAGTTTACACCAGCTGGGGATCTGGCCTATTATTCCAACTTTTGGACACCTACAGTGGGAGAGAGCCTGGTCTTCTGACTATCACACAGGCCAGGGACTCAGGGTTCTATTCCTGTCTCTGCCATTGACTCACTCTGTGACCTTAGCCAACTTGCTTAACGCCTCTCTGTGCCTCAGTTTTCCCGTCTGTAAAATGGGGCTAATGCTTACCACCCACACTGAGCTACTAAGAGGGTAAAGTGGTGTGAGTGCTTTTATGGCTTCTCACAGACGTTCATTAACTCACCCCGTTGTGCCTAGGTGTTTTGTAGCATCAATAATAAAGCTGATTGGAACACAACTGTGACAGTGAAACTCTGATGGAAACATGCATTTGAAAAGTTTCCTGACCATTTTTAGTCCCATTTTCTGACCAGCTCAAACCAATAATAACACAGTGCTGCCCAAAGAGGGCCTGGGATGGGGTGTCACTCCACACACCACCTGAGTGGGAAAAAGGGCCAATTAACCCCATGCCAGACTGCACCTGGAGGAGACTCAGGACTGATGAGGCCCAGATGGGGGAGGAGCTGGGTTAGAGATAAAGAGAGGAAGTTGGTAGCAAGAAGGGGCTATAGGGAGGAACTCTACAGTTGCTCCCTAGGGAGTTGGGATGTTGATAAGAGACAAAGAGGATGGGGGAGTAAGCCCTGAGATCCTGCCTGGGAATACAGACTCAGCAAGAACCTGAGATGTGGGGTGTGGATGGAATCACCACAGGGTACAGAGGAAGCTCCAGTGGTAACCCAGAGAGGGACCAGAAAATAGAGACAAAAGGTAGGAAGGAGCCCAGAGAAACAGCAACAAGGTCAGAGCATGAGCCAACCGTTGGTTGCTAGACATAGGGTCTATGGACTGGAACCCAGAGTAGTGGGTGGGGCTGGCGTTCCCTACCAGCCACTGGGGAAGTGGCAAAGTCTGGGCAGTGGAGCGGAAGACTGCCTGGGATAGTTGGTCCAGAGAGACTTTGCTATCCTGGAAAAGAGAAACTATAATGACCTGGTTGGAGAGCCAAGCCACGAAGAGAGAGAGCCCCAAGTCATGAAGAGGGAGTAGCCTGACAGTGGAGACAGAGACCATGGGGCCAACAACTGAAGGCGAGAGAGTCAGACTGGTTGTGAGCTAATCCCCACGGGAAGGTTGTCGGGAGTACTGAACCCCGTTACAGGTTCCTGAATCAAGAACTTGCATGAAGTAAGCACAGCGGGACTGAGTTAAGATACGGGGGCCATCTGAAGTTGGTGGCTGCCATTTTCTGGGCCGTGGCAAGCCTCATGTTGTTGAACATTGAGATAAGAAAAAGGTTAGACACCGAGATCCTTGGCATGAGAACCTCCACGGCGTGTGACGTCATGAGCTGGCTGCTGTCGTCCTCCAGCCTAGTTACTGGCAGGGTCCATACGTGGGCTGAAGCCCCCTTGTGTGGATGGAGAATCCCAAGTGAGTTGACTCCACTGGGACCTAGCCACAGGGCCGGCTCCAGGCACCAGGCAACCAAGCACGTGCTTGGGGCAGCACCTGGTAAGGGGCGGCCAATCTTGGGGTGGCGGGGGGCAGTGCGGCACGGCGCTCGGCAGGGGGTGTTTGGCGGTGCTCTGCGCGGTGGGGGCTTCAGCAGTGTGGCGCTCGGCGGGGGGCAGAGGTGTTCGGCAGCGTGGCACTCGGCGGGGAGCGGGGGCTGTTCAGCGACACGGCGCTCGGTGGGGGGCGGGGGGGGTTCGGCAGTGCGGGGGGGGGGGAGGGGGGGGTCCGCCGGCCCGGGGGGGGGGGGGGGGGGGGGGGGGGGGGGGGGGGGGGGAGTGTTACGGCAGGGCAGCGCTTTTTTTTGCTGCTTGGGGCGGCAAAAAAGTTAGAGCCGGCCCTGCCCTGCCATACTCCATATTCAAAAGAAACTTGGGGGGAGGTGTAGCTATTGGCTGACAGGAGGGAGTGCCACAAAATGAGCACAGGGTCAGAGAGAGGAATTTCTGGCCCTGCCCCAGCAGGGGGGATCAGGATGTATGGGGTAGCCCTGCCCCTCTGGGGGGATCGGATAGACTAGACCCAACCATCACACCTGTTCAAGCTCCCAGGGGAAGATCCTGGTCTCAGCTTTTGTGGTCTCTTGCAGGGGCTGCTGTGGGGTGGGCTGTGTCGGGGGTCTTGATTGCCACTTTTTGTCAGTGCTGCCCTCTCCCTCTGCTGGACAGACAGACAGGAAGCAGCGGTGGTCAGAATTCTGCTTCCTGGGCCAGAATTCAGCACGGAGCAAGCCAGGCTGGGCTGGACCAGTTGGCTGGCGCCATGTGGGGCCTCTGATCCTTACCTCCCTATCCTTCTCTGGGATGGAATCGGCCCACTAACCCCCATGAGCAGCCACTGTTGGAAAAATCACAGCCATGCATAGGAGTCTGGGGGACTTTCTTCCCATGTGCATCCCATGAAATTCAAACACCCATGATGCTGCAGTGAATTTAAAAAAAAAAAAGAGAGGAAAACAAAACCCACAATTTTCCTTGGACCTTATTTATGGCGTATAGTTTTACTTCAGCATTCTGACTTCTTGCTTAAAATTTAAGCGTCAGCAAACCTAACCTTTTTGCAGTTTCTCTGAATTGCAACAGAAAAAGGGCCATTGCTGAATGGAAGAGTCTTGGACACACAACAATGTTAAAGGGGTCCAACCTCCCTGATCTTGTTCGGAGATTAACTCCCTTTCAGCGGGAGGGGAAAAATACCAATGTGCTGCTTATCTGAATTGGTTGTTAGTGTCATAACAGAGTGTGTTATGGCAATAACTCCCACTCATGGAAATTCCCCGACTCTTATAGGGACAGACCCTGATGAAATTTTAAGGACCAAAAATTGACCGCATCCTCAGCCCACTGCTTTAGTGTCTATATGCAACGTCTGTCCTTTTTTACAGAAGCCAAGATTTTATTTTAAAAAAGAATTTTACAGCCATGGCCTGTAGGGTTGGCTTCAGTGGTAACTCCATAGTTAAGGTGGTAAGATATTTTTCCATTAAAAGCCTGATTTATTTTTTTTTAAATCCTCTCCCATATGTCTGTTAACTTGTTCCCCAAAACCTCCTTTCAATCTGAACCTACAGAAGAATTTCTTTGGCTATTCTGACATCATGAAGCTCAAAAACAGCTTGACCTAGGAATTTGAAACTTGTTGCGTTTGACAGACCAGAAGGAGAACTACAACAGAGGCAATGTGACCAATAAGCTGGGTGAAGAATTGAAAAACTTATCCACTAGCAAAAAAAATTCTGTGTGCTACATGAAAGCTCTGTAAAGATTATAACTTTCATGGAAAAAGTCTTGTGCATCTAACAGATTTTCCAGGCACAGTCCAAGGGTCACTGGGAGATTTTAAGAGCAGGTTAGACAAACACCTGTCAGGGACTAGGTAATACTTAGTCCTGCCTCCATGCAGAGGACTGGACTAGATGACCTATCAAGGTCCCTTCCAAGCCAGCTCTGCAGCTCTATGCCCAGAAGTCCTCCAGCCACCATAAAGCATGCAGGCCCAGCATATGGTATTGGTAAGCCATGTGTACCAGGCACTCTAGGTTGTGAAATTTAGGGCTTGTTTACACTAGGAGTTCTACAGCTGCACAGTGGTGGTGCGGTAGCCCGTTAGTGTAGACACTTCCGACAGTGACAAAAGGAGTTTTTATGTTGCTGTAGTTAATCCACCTTCCCGAGCGGTGGCAGCGTGGTCAATGGAAGCAGGGGTTAGACTGGCATAGCTATGGCACTCAGGTGAATTAATTTTTCACACCCCGGATTGACAAAGCTCTGGTTGTCCTCCTCAATTTTAAATGTAGACCAGCCCTTACGTATCCTGCTTATGAGCTTCACCGGGACTTTTGCACAACTTTTCACCTCTGCAGGGAATTTATTTGCTGTATTTGGATTCCTGTGGAGCTTCAGTTCTGCAGAAGCAGGAAGAGCTGGAGCCAGGAGCCTCACTCCAGTTCAGTCTCTGTTCCCTATTTAGCATGTTAAAGGCAGCTAGAAATGTTACATTTCTAAGAAAGCAATTTTTCTAGTTGCTTTAGGGATATCTGTGCTATTGCCCAAAAGGGTTGTGAAATGGGAGAGAAAGAGGCTGGTATGGTGTAGAGAATGTCTCAGTGACATCTCGCCTTCCAGTCGCTCATGATAACAGTTTTCAAGTACATAAAAGGCTGTTACAAGGAAGAGGGAGAAAAATTGTTCTCCCTAACCACTGAGGATAGGACAAGAAGCAATGGCCTTAAATTGCAGCAAGGGAGGTTTAGGTTGGACTTTAGGAAAAACTTCCTGACTGTCAGGGTGGTTAAACACTGGAATAAATTGCCGAAGGAGGTTGTGGAATCTCCATCATTGGAGATTTTTAAGAGCAGGTTGAACAAACACCTGTCAGGGATGGAGATAATACTTAGTCCTGCCCTGAGTGCAGGGGACTGGACTAGATGACCTCTGGAGGTCCCTTCTAGTCCTATGATTCTATGAATCTGTGTTGCACACTATGGAAAATGTTAAGGATCTCTGCTTTAAAAAAAATTAATTTTCCATCTGAAAGATGTAATGTTGCTAACAAAGTCCTGTGAAATCCTGGAGAGGGAAACTGAAAAGTGAACTTTTCCTCAAAGAGGAAAATGGGAAGTTTCTACAGGTGCTTCTGGTGGCAAAGGTTGGGGTAGAGTTATACAGTATGATAGACTTCGGTCCAACCCATTCATTTCAGAACTGGCTCAGAACATTCACAAAGTCTGGGAGTAAGCACACAAATCTTAGAGCACTATTCTAAGTGCACCAAAATCTGCAAATTACTCCTATTGTATTGAAATGTGCTGTACCTCGTGGGGTTATGGGATAGAATTTGTGATCTATATTTGAGTTATTCGAGCAAAGGGCTCCCAAGAGACGGACGCTCATAAAAATTACCTGGTTCTTCTGTGTTTGCACACACCTGGGCTCAAACAGTATGTCTACACTGCAAGTGAAGGTGTGATTGTAATGTGAATAGGCATACCCATGCTAACTTTAATCTAGCTAGTATAGTAACCACAGTAGTGACAAAGTGACAGCACAGGGTTAGAGTCGATGTGGATTTGAGGTACATATTCAGGTTGCTAGCTCATATTGAAGCCTGTGGTCCCTCCACATCTTCACTACTACTGATACCCATGGCTAGCTAAATCAAAGCCTTCCCGTGCGCCAATCCCATCTTCACTTGCAGGGTAGTGGTACCCTCATCTCCCCAACCTGATCTCAGCTAACATCTGTGTCACAGAGTGTGGGGGAGTCAGGGCTCTGCACCCCCACTTCCTGCGATTCACCGTGACTTTCAGCCAGCCAATAATAGGGTTACCATTCGTCCGGATTTACCCGGACATGTCCTCCTTTTCGCGCTAAAAATAGCGTCGCGGGGAATTTGTAAAGCACTCACAATGTCCGGGATTTCCCCCTCCCTCGGCAGAGCAGAGCGAGCGGCTGGGAGGGCTGCAGGAAAGTCCCGGGCTGGACTCCGGAGCAGCTTCCTCCTCCCACCCCCCCCTCCCTGCATTCTGAGCCGGCCGGCAGCTCCTCCTCCTGCAGCCCGGTCCGGCAGCCCTGTGCAGGGCCAGGGACCGGGTTTTGTTGTGCAGGGGAGCTCAGCCATGTGTCCGGCTGGCACAGAGCCCAACA